>NW_021637741.1:0-46820 GCF_004799145.2 Neltuma alba
CAATTCATGTAGTGTTTGCTAAAACTGAAGCATTTCAAAATCTGTAGATGATGATGATGCTGAGATCATTCAAAATTTCAAAAATGGATTTGAACAAAAATTCAAACAAATTATTTTCAGAAACCGTTTCAGAAAACAGGATGATTTTAAACGATCCCTCTTACAAGAAAATCTAGAACAGCCAAAGGCATGGAGTATATACCAGATCATCCACTGGAACAAGTCATTGGTAAAGTCAATGAAGGGTCAAACCCGGAGACAAGTAGTCAATGAAGTTCTTTTTTCGCATTCATATCTCACATTGAACCCTCCAGTATTGACGAAGCACTATCAGATGAATTCTGGATAGTTGCAATGCAGGAAGAGCTTACCAATTTGAGAGAAATCAATTTGGAATTGGTACCCAGACCAGATGAATACCATCCGGTCATTGGCACCAAATGGGTATTCAAAAACAAGCTCGATGAATCCGCACAGATTGTCAGGAACGAAGCCAGATTGGTAGCCAAGGCTATAATCAAGAAGAGGGAATCGATTATGAAGAAATGTATGCTCCTGTAGCCATATTAGAAGCCATACGAGTTCTTTGGCATTTGCTTACATCAAAGATTTCAAACTATTTTTCATGGATGTTAAAAGTTCATTTCTGAACGGTTACATATCAGAAGAAGTGTTTATCGAACAACCTCCCAGTTTTGAAAATTCAAATTTTCCTAATCATGTTACAAACTTAAAAAGGCTTTGTATGGTTTGAAGCAAGCTCCTAGAGCTGGTATGAACGACTTAGCAACTTCCTGATAGAAAAAGGTTTTGAAGATGTAAAGTGGATGCCACACCTTTTCATTAAAAGAAGTAAGAAAGATCTTTTGATTGTTCAAATATATATGTGATGATATTATTTTCGGTGCTACTAACGAAGATCTCTGTCAAGAATTTGCTAAGCTTATGCAGGGAGAATTCGAGATGTCCATGATGGGAGAACTAAATTTCTTTCTGGGATTACAAATCAAACAAAAGAAAAACGGTATATTTATCCCAGACGAAATACGTGAAGGAGTTACTGAAGAAATTTGGAATGGAGAATGCCAAAAGTGTAAAAACTCCTATGAGCTCAACCTGTTCGCTTGATGTGATGAAGACGGCAAAAACATAAATCTAACAAGATTATAAAGGAATGATCGGCTCTTTACTATACCTCACTGCAAGTAGACCAGATATCAATTCAGTGTGGGAATGTGTGCAAGATATCAGTCAGCTCCAAAAGAGTCACATGAAGAAGCTGTCAAGAGGATACTCAGATATCTTGTAGGAACTCAAAATTAGGAATCTGGTATCCAAAAAGAGGAACCGAATATCTAATGGGATACTCAGACGCAGATCACGGTGGATATAAAACGGATAGAAAAAGCACCAGTAGACAATGTCAATTCTTCGGAGGATGTCTTGTCTCATGGTCAAGTAAAAGCAAAACCTGTGGCAATCTCCTCAACGGAATCAGAATATGTAGCCACTGCCTGCTGTTGTGCTCAGATCTTATGGTTAAAGCAACAAATACAGGATTTAGGAATCAACTTACGTGAGATTCCAATCTTATGTGATAATACGAGCACGATAAGTCTGTCCAAGAATCCAGTTCATCATGCCTGGACGAAACACATCGATGTCAGACATCATTTCATTCGGGACCATGCTCAAAAGAAAGATGTAAAGGTTGAGTTCATTTCCCCAAATATCAGATAGCCGACATCTTCACGAAACCTCTAGATCAACAGAAGTTTAACTTCTTTAGAAGAGAATTGGGAATGGTAAATCCCAATGAACTGTAAGAATCTCCACGTTATCTCTCAGGATTAATTATTTAAATTTATTGTTTTGATGATAAAATAACTAACTTAAGCATCAGAGTATGTAGAAATTTGTTTTGCAGGAAGCTCTGTTTGACGAAGAAAACAGAGGTAAACAAAGTATGAGATTATTGATCAAATGATCGATATCCTGAAGGCAAGAAGAAGGTAATTTAATCGATCACCTGATCGATAAATTCACTTTGTAAAGAAAGGGAACCGCTCCAACACAACAATTATCGATAATGTGATCGATAAACGCCTTATCGTTCAGAACATCGATCAGAGCTTCAAGGTTTCGAGACCCCTCCTTCAAATTGGTAAGCATTAATCGATAAGCTGACCGATAAGTTTAATTATCGAACAGATGATCGATAAACTAGATCAGGTATGCATCTCTTTTACTGACTTTATCGATAATATGTCCGATAAATGCATGATCGATAACTTGATCGATAATTCTGAAGACTATAACGGTACTGTTTTGAAACCCTTGTCAGTTTTTGAACCCTAACTCAAAAAATACCGGTCCCCTATTTCGCGCAACGGTCAGGAATCACCATTCTCTTAATTTTCCAACTCTCTTCCACTCAAATTCATCTCTACTACCTCTTCGACCTCACACCGAACTCAAAACACACTATTTCAAACCGTTCAATTTATCAAGAAATCTCTCAATGGCGCGCGAGTAAAGCAACCAGTTCGGAAAGGGAAGATGGGTTGGAGAAGCAAAACCAATCAAGCGACACCACTCCTTCGGGTACTCGGAAACGATATAGACCGAAGGTAAGGGAGGAACCAACGAAGAAGAAGAGTACTATGAAAATTCGTGAAAGTCGGGCAGAAGAGCAACCGACCTCTCTCAGAAAATCTCCCCCTTCTAAATCAAAATTACCGATAGTGACTGAAGAATCAGAGACCGAGTCGGATGATGGTGCCTCAGTTCAGAAAGCCGTGGAAACCGCTTTGAACATATCCATCCCCAAGCAACCAAGAAAGAAAAAGCAAAGGGCAAGTGAAGGAGTCGCACGGGAAATTCCTCCTGAAGGTATATCCACTGAATTTTCTGAGTTATTAACTGGCAATCTCGATAGTGAAGTTAATGTAGCAAAGTATAAAGCTGATTTTGCCAATAGAAAATTCTGTCCCGTGGTATCTGTGGACTTAGAGGGTCTGAGGAAAACAAAATAGATTGCTTTTGACTTAAGTGACCCACTGCAGCATTATTCAAATTGGTGGATTAGGACAATCTAAAAGAAAACTACTTAAAGGTCACACTGAGGGGCAGATCTTTCAAACTCACAAGTGTCAAATTAAATGAATTACTCGGGACCCAAGAGTTTGTGAGAGGTGGCAATATGAATGAAGTAAAAGCCTATAAATTTTAATGCAGAGTGAGACTATACCCTGGAGAGCTGAATTTCCCTCCTAAGCAGATGTGTGATTTCTATAGGATCATCCATTACATCTATTCTAGGAGCATGGTAAACAAATCCGGCAGTTTCTCCACATCTCACTCAGGATGAATATCTTCTTCTAGCCCGGATTATTAGTGGGGAGAAGATTAATATTGGGGATCTTATCTATTCTGAGATGAAGGACTTTGTTCTTAACAAGTCCAGATCAACCCCAATTCCCTATCCTCAGCTGGCCACCTACCTCCTTCAGGCACATAACATTGCTCCATTTGAGCCTGGGGAACTCAAGACCAAGGTTCCTGGTTTTGGCCTCACTCAACTTCACAAGATGAGGATCTCTGTTCCCTTTATACCATCACAGAAGGTATCTCAAAGGATAAGGGAAAGCAACCTGCTGCTAGTACATCTCGGACCCAGGATGAAGCTGAATCCACTGCCGCTCCATCTCATACCCCTGGTCCATCTTTTATGGAGAGATCCCTCAGGGAAATGTTTCAGGCTGAGCTTCGTGCATTTGAGACCAGAGTCTACTCCACTGCCAGAGACTATGGGGAAATCTCTGATCAAAAGTTTGATGGCATTTCTAAGATTCTGGATCTTTACCAACAAGCTATAGTGGTTTTGGAAAAAGAAGTTACAGAGAAATTTGATTCAGTGGACAAGGAACTTCGAGAGCTCAAAGGGTTGGTTACTTCTCTTTGCCACCATTTCACTGCACCTAGCACAAGCTTCAGTTATGAGGATCTCCTCTTTCATCCTCCCTCTCCACCTCACCCTGAGCCTGCACCTCCTTCCTCTCCCTTACCCTCTTCTCCTATTTCCACCACTTCTCCTTCTGTCCCATCTACCTCTGTTCCAGTCCCTACTACTCTTGCTCTTATCACTGTACCCCAACCTGTTCCCTCCTTTCATTTTCCATCTTTTTCTCCACTTTCTCACCTTCCTCCTCTCCCTATTCCCCTGACCATTCCTTCGGTTTATACCTCTTCCCCCTCATCTGATGCTGACAAAAAAGGGGAGAAGAAAACTGATGATGTTTCGTAGTTGCTTTATGGTTTTATGACATTTTATGGCTTTATTTATGGCTTTATGTTATCTCTTTTTCTGTCACTTTTGTGTACCTGGATAGTGATTTTATCGATAATATTTTCCTGATATTTATTTGCTTTTTCACGTATTATGAGGTTATGAAACTGGTTGATGTTTTTCTTTGATAGTTGATTTATAACTTATGTTTTGTCATCATCAAAAAGGGGGAGAATGTTAGGATTATAGTTTTGATGATAACAAAGTTAGATTAATTGAGTTAAGTATGTTGATCGATCATCTGATCGATCAAACGTTTATCGCTAAGGTTACAGATAATTGTTCAAGTGTAAATCAGTTTTATAGTAGGTATTTTGATCGAAGAACTATTCGATAAGTGGTTAATCGATAAAATGATCGATTATCATTAACATGGAAATCACACAAGAGGTTACGGTTAATTATCGATCAACTGATCGATAACATCAGATAAACAATCGAGTTACTGATAAAGAGAGCCAAATCTGAAGTGCATTTATCGATCACATGTTCGATAAATCAGTTATCAATAACGAATTCGATAAGAGGTAACACTCTACTCGTTCTGTATATTAATTCTGTTATCCATCATATTTTCGATCATTTACTTATCGAACACATAATCGAACATTATTCTCTAACCCTCTGGATGCAGGAAGCCATCATAACTGCTGAATCGATAACATTATCGATCAGAAGGTTATCGATCACATGATCGATAATCAATGTTTTTATCTGCTCATATTTAGTTTTTCTGCAACCAAATTATCGATAACATTATCGATAATTTATCTTGTTTGCATAATACCTTTTCACATAACTTGATCGATAAAGAGTCTAAGGATTGCTATCTTCACATTAACTTATGTTGAACCATTTTTTTTTGATCACCTAATCGATCATTGACTTTTCGATAATATGATCGATCATCCAATTTCCTGAAACTCATGTTTTCACAAACGTGATCGATAATCAGTTTCTTTACCTTACAGGATTAAATTTCTTTTCTCACTTTATCGATCACTTGTTCGAATATTCATTGATCAATCACCTGTTCGATCATTCCAGATAGACTGTGTTTTTCACTAAATATATTCTTACTCATGGTTTATCGATAACCTTATCCATAATCCATTTATCGATAATTTGTTCGATCATCAATGACTGAAGTTTCATTTTTGTAACATTTGAATTATCGATAATCTGCTCAATCAACAAGTGTTCGATCACTTGTTCGATCATGGAACGATTTCCGTTTACCATGATAATTCTTAAAGTCAATGATCCAACACTTGATCGATAATATTGTTGAACTGATTCAAAAAGCTTTCACTCTATTTATCGATAACCTGATCGATCAACAAGTAATCGATCACCACTTCGATCAAGCATATCCAGAATGTCTTTCTGCTCTTCTTACAGATAAATCACTTCGTCCAAAATCATTGAATGATAAATTCGTTTTCTCTTCTTGGTTCATGACTAAAGCCTACACCACAAGACTCTTACTTGTTTAAAGCTTAAAATATGCAGATTACTGAGAAAGAATACAACGGCTCTTCAACGGGATTACGTAGACTGCAACCTACAGTGTCAGAAGCTCAGTCGCATTAATGGCGGAACCGTTAAAACCAGCAAAACACGCAAACGGAGTCACAACGGCTAGAAGTTCTTCCGTCTAATGGCTACTTAATGATATCAACTATAAAAGGCGCGAAGAAGCATTAATGAAGAGATTGAATAGCGGAACTACCACCTGTGATTATTAAACCTAGCATTCAATACTCTGTTTTCCTTAATACTATTGAGCATCAGTGTTCATCATTAAATTTACTCTGTAAGAGAGCCGATAACTACTCTTCATTAAATACTATTGAGTGATACTCAAGAGTGTGGACTCTTGAGAGGGCTTGTATCCTTACGGGAGTAAGGGTGAGTGATTGAGCGATTCAATTACTGTACCAAGGCACCAAGAGCCCTGTCAATCTTGGAAGATAGTGAAATACTCATAAGTATTCTGAGGACTGGACGTAGGTCAAGTGGTTAAGACCGAACCAGTATAAATCTTGTGTCTTCCCTCTTTGGTGAAATCTCTCCTAACTCTGACTCTCTGTTTTTCAATACTATCTTGTTTTAATTTTTAAGTTTTTGTAACTCATCCAATTCACCCCCTCTTGGGTGAGATTGATTCTAACAGTTCTTTGTGTAGTTTTTGTTTAGTGTGTGTGTTACTTCTTGTGTTCAGACTATGCCTCGCACTAAGAACCCTACACCTGTGTTTGAGTCGGATTCGGGGGATGAATACACCTTCGAAGAGCTATACCGAAAGATTGACCAAAGACCCCTTCTTAAGGAGCGCCCCTTTCCCTTAGACCCACCTGACCATCCTTTTGTCCGCCAGCTCCGTGTCTCCCAATTGACCGGTTTGGTCCAAGAGCGTTCCATGGGTAATGACGCTTTTGTTCGCCACTTTTACACATGCTCGTTTCCACAGTTCCTTAGTCATCGACTTCCACAATGTCCTTGTCCGCCATTCCTTTACTGCCGACAACATCCACTTCCATTACCGCCTTCCCCCTAGTCGCCATTCGGGCTATTCGGCCTACAGAGACAATTATCCATTTGACGATGTGGTCCAAACCCTATGTCATGATAGAGCCACTTGGCATCGCCCACGTACTTCCGAGCAATACCTTAAGTGATCAGAGTTCTGACCTGAGGCTCGCCCCTGGCTGCATTTTGTCTGTAACAACCTCATACCCACCACCCATCTAGCTAATGTTCCAAAGTGCCAAGCTCTTTATGTTTACCTTCTCATGACTGGCCGCTCCTTCAATGTAGCCGACACCATCTACTCAGCCCTCCACGATGCCATCAACACCCCCAAACTCACCAACAGTATCATTTTCCCCCATCTAGTCACTGACCTTTTTAGGGCTGCCAATGTCCCTGAGTACAACAATGACAGCTATTTTGAGCCCGCCCTCTTATTTAGATATGACCGTCTCAAACAACCTGTCATTAGACCCCCTCTACCCATCCACCCTGTGTATGATGTTGGTGCAGCGCATGCAGCCGGTGTACTAGCTCCTGAAGCTCAAGAAGACTAGCTAGATCCAGAAGCTCCTGAACCTGTCACCTTGGACACTTTGGCTGATGATATTGATGAGCTGGCCGACCATGTCCACCAGTTGTGAGTTACCCTCCTCTGCAAGATGAAGAGGCAGAAGGACCGTGATGCTCTGTATGATCAAGACCGACGTTACCGCCGGCGTGTGGATGCTCTGATTGCTGATCGGTAGAACTTCCTCCTACCTCTCAAGGAGGAAGACCCTCAGAGCGGAGTTGGGACATCTGGAGCAGGCACTTCTGGTGCAGGACCATCCGGGTCTGGGGCAGATGATTCTGGGACGCAGCAGTAGCTTTTCGCTTGTGTTTTGATTTCTTTATTGTTCTTTTTAGTTGGTGTAGTTGGATACTTGTTAAACTTTTTGGATCTTACATTGGATGTTGTTCGACTCTTTGGCTACTAATGGCCTTTACCATTTGCTATTACTCTTACTTTGGTCCCAACTTCTATTGTTTTCTTTTCCTCTTTGTTTTGCATGCAACCTCTCACCTTCTCCCTCTTTTTTTTGTGAATTCGATGTGTTGTGCTTCAATTTCAATTGGACTTCACAACTTCCGGTTCACTTTGTGATTGGTTTGCCTATACTGGTTCAAACATTGAGGACAATGTTGTGTTTAAGTGTGGGGGAGGGACCTATTGTGGATTTTAGCAAATAATTCTCATGCATCCATGCATCTATGTGATTTTGAGGTGTTTTTGAACTGATAAATGGGTTGAATTGTGAATATTTTGAACTTGGTTTGCTGAAGAGTTGAAAATTGCACAGGATTTCGCTTTCTGCCACCCTTCGCCGCGGCAAACATTTGCCTTCATCGCGGCGAAGCACCTTTTATCATGTTAATGTAGCTCTCGACCACACTTCGTCGCGGTCAACTTATGTTTCGCCACGGCGAAATAGGGCCTTTCTCCAGACTTGGCTCTCTGTGAGCCTTTGCCGCGGCGACCCCCTAAAAAAAATTTCATAATAAATTCTTTGTAATTTCAGCTGGTCATCAGAAATTTTTCCTGGCTTAGATTCTTTATGCTCCTACATCCCTTTTAAAATTGTTGGAAAAGTTCAAATTGTACTGGTGCTTTTAAAAAACTTCCCATGCTTTTAAATAAGGGTTGAACTTGGGCTAATTATTCTCATGTTTTTGACAGATAGTAAATGATGATATGCTTTGAAATTATGACTGTGTGGTTCTTAACCCTTGAGATTGATTAATTGAGATTTTAGCCTTCTTGGAAGGATTTTTAGGCCTAAAAGTTATTAAATTGAGTGAATCTGCTTTTTCATATTTCTCTAGAACTTGTTTTAATTCTTAATCGAAGCTTAGTGAATCAATTTTTGTAAATATGATAGAGGCATTCGATTTCAAATCCTCGTTTCCCAAACACAAACCTAATCATTTTACCGTTGTAAACCCCTTTGGACCTTCATCTTGAGTACATGCATGCAATTATTTTGTAATAAAAAAAAAGAAGAAGAAGAAGAAAAGGAGAAGTTGCTTCAATCAAAGAAAAAAAAGAAAAAGAAAAGAAAAAGAAAGAAAAGAAAGAAAGGATAAAGATATAAAAATTATAAAACAAAAACTAAGTATCTTCTCCCCCTACTTTTATTTAGATTAATTCTGTTTTAATAATTTATATGCTTGTACTCATTTCTGTTTTCATTCTAATTCCATTCATTTCATTTGGCCTTCATTCAAGTTCTAACCCCTAAAAGTCCTCTTGATTTGAAAAATTTGCTTCCTGTGGTGGAGAGGTAGAATTATTACAAGCCTATGGAAGGAATTAAATTGAGTAGACTTGGAGTGAAATAATCCCAAAACAAGTGAGTTAAGAGTAAAACACTTATCCGTGAGATAGATCTTGATCAATTTTCTGAGTTAATCGTCCATTCTGCTCATTTTCTTAGCATATCCTTGTTTACTAATGTCAACTTCTATGAGAATTTCTTACTAATCTTCTGCTTTCATCTTTAAGCATGGTAGTGTTTCTCTTTGTGTTGGTATCTCTTTGAATTATTTCTGAGTTTTGTCCAGGAGTAAAGGTCTAAGTGTGGGGGAATTTGATTGAACCCAATTGTTCTATGTTATTTCATATCATTTTAAGGGTTTTTATCATAGGTTTTAGCTCCTTTTAATGATAATTGTGCTTAATCAGATTAAGAGTCCTTACTTTGAGTTAGTGTCTTTTTAAGGGTAAAATTGTCATAATTAGTTATTAATTGTATTCAATTAATTTCTAGGACAATTAATGCCTTAAATTGTTATTTTTCAATGTAGGACACCTGAGATCAGGGCCAAGATTGAAGACTCAAGGCACAAAGATGCAAAGAGGAGCCTCTGCCATAGTTCACTGCGGCACACTTCTTCCTTTGTTGCGGCGAACGTCGTCCATCAAATAGGAAAGCTCTCTGCCATTGTTCGCCACGGCGAACCCCTCGTATCAGCACATTTCAGACCCGACCATTTCAGGAAAATCTGACCTACCCACCTCCAGGAACCGACCCATACACGTCATTTTTGGGTTAGAAACCCTATTTTGGGTATAGGTGAGGTCAGACACAAAAAAGTAGCCACCACCTACGTTTTCTATCATCATCTCCTCTCATCTTTCCCACTGAACCCTAATCCTCCATCTCCATCTCCTTCACCTTCCATTTTCCTGCACTTCTTCTTCATCCACCTTCATTTCCTTCATCTCCTAACTGTTATGGCTGAAGATTTAACTTTGGTTGGAGCTGATTCAAAGGCTATGATGAGCTAGGTTTTATCAACTCTTGAAGATGGTGGAGTAACATGAGTTTCCAAGCTTCAAAGGGGAGTTTTAGTTTTAATCTTTAGTTTCTAGCTATGTGTTTATGATTTCCTAGGTCTAGGAGTTGTAAAGTCTTAGTTAGACACTTTGGTTAATTATGTAATCATTGGTTAATGATTAACATTTGTAATTTGGATTGATTGATGTTGAATTTTGTGCTTTAATATATGTAGTTTCATATATGCTTCTTGTAACTCTCATGACTCTCTCCTATCTTGCATGGTTATGTTATGATACTAAGTTGATTGTGTGTTACATTGAGCCAATTGCATGATCATTCCAAAATTACACATTAGGGAAGCTTAACAAAGTTTTCATTAATGAATTCATTAATGTAAGCTTTGGACTCAATGAGTTATTGAGGTTGTTCTTAAGAAAACCTAATGGATTTGTGAAACTCCCAATATTTTAAGTGAACTATGATTGCCATCAAAACCATTTTCAAGAGATTTCCTATCAATCATTTCCATTGCATCATTATTATCTTAAAACACTAAAAACATAGTATCTTAGGTTTGTTTTCATTGCATTCGTTTAGGCACCATTCGTTTAAATGTTAAAAACTCAAAAACCCCTTTTCATTACATTGCATGGCATTTAGTCTAGCTTAGGTAATTAATTAAGGCTCCCAAGCATGAAACAACCCTAGTTTGCACTATACTGCATAGCTTGGATTTATTTTTGATTGAGAACCCCAAAGCGAACGACAAAAAGGCTCTCGTCAGAAGCTTAGATTCATTGCTAGTTGAGATGTTTCAGATTTTTATGCACGGCTAGGCGTTTTATTTCCTCTTGAAGGTGTAGCAATGGCTGGAGTTCAATGAGCTAAGAAAGGGAGTAGTTTAATTCTAGTTCAGCTATAAGTTTATGAATTTCTAGGTTTATAGTTTGTAATTTGTAGTTAAACTATCTGATTATAGTTGTAATTAGTTTTGGATTTCCATTTGTGTAGTGGATTGATTTTTATAGAACTTTTAAGCTTAAATATATGAAGCATCATGTATGTTAATTGTGATCTTTTAATTCTCTCTACTCTTGTATGGTTGTGTTTTGCCATTGAGTTGATTCTGATTACAGTTGACCCGTTGCATTAATCAAACCTTTCTACATACACTAAGGGCACTTAACAGAATCTTAAGTAATGGAGTTCTATTACTTAAGATTCTTGAATTGCCGATACTTCTTATAGCTGCCTCAAGTTGAGGTTAGCCACTGCCGTTGCTACTGCTGAGCAGTCACAGCGTCCCTTTCTTATTCCTGGCGAGCTTGTGTCACCATATCATCAATGGTCTTCTGATACTACTCCAAGCGATTTAAGATAACTTGTAACAGATCAGGAGGGATCTTTATGTCGTTTCTTGAGGGTCTTTCTGGCGAAGCATTTCTTCTAGTTCTAACCATTGTGATATTTAATCAGAATATGTAATAAAGGAACAAGAAATAAATATCATGCTTAGATTTCATTCATCAAAATATTCATACATCACAAAATATCCATACATCAACCAAAAGCAGCAGAGTTTAATACATACATGCTAGCTAAGTCATACATAACATCCAAGCATCGTCAGTCTAACCTACTATGGTCAACTGTACCAAAATAATCCTACATTAGTGCTGCAAGGATCGAATAGGAGGCTCTTGAACTCCAAAAATTCCAACTTTAATTCCAATGCTTCTAATGCTTGTTCTTTATGTTTACCCTACACTATTTTCTATTTTAAACACAATGGAAGCATCAAAACTATGAAAAATGCATCCTAGGGTATAGATCTTAGCTTGGCCAAACAGTACCCATAGTCATCAAATCATGTAATCTTTTACATGTCAACACAAAACCACTTGAAACAACCTTTAACCAATGTGTTTTAACTAGGTATAACATCAAACTTCCTTCTCCTAAACCTCTATAATTTTGGCCAACACTTCCTTGAGAGGGATCAATGTTTTCAACCAACCAAACCAAGGAAACAAGGCAAGAAACACAATAGAACAACCTAATAACCTTAGATCCAAGCTTGGTTGACCAAAAGTAGTAGCTCTCATCTTGATCACACTTCAAGAATCAAATTTGCAAGAGCTTCCCTATGTTGGTTGAAATAATGGTCTTGTAAGGGGAGGGAGTATCTATTTATAAGCCTTGTCTCTTGTATTAATCCTCTAAGGTCCCACTCGTTACCATGATGATGTATCAAGCTCTTATCTCTTCTTACAACCTCTTTCATCATTAATTTAATTCCAAAAGAAAAGCAATTTCCAAAGTTAAAATCCTCTCCACCTTTGGCTTGACACGTAGCACTCAAATCCTCTTCATTAGTGGCTTGACAAGTGGCAACTTGTGGGCCAAGCAAAGGACAAGACTCTATTTTTTACTTTGTCATTGCACTTTTGCTCTGAGTTTAATTTCTATTCTATAATTACAGTATCCTAGCCACTGTAATTATTTTTTATCAGATCCATGATCCATTGTTCTCATTTTTCTCTTCCCAAAATGCCCTCCTTTGTTACGATCTCAATTTTCTACTAATTATAAAAAGAAAAGCTATTTTCTTTTTCATAAGAATTTCTTTGTTCGGCAAAGCCGTTAAGAAATTTCTGAGTATTTAAGGGGCTCTCTTCTACTTCATAATCTCTTAAAATTCCTTGGAATACATTGTGAATATTTTTGGAATTTAATTTTCCTTAAAAGTATTTATTTGGAATTTTCCAAATAAAAGACCTCAATTTAGCTTAATTCATCCTTAAATTCCTTTATAGGGGTAATTTGGGCATAAAACCACTTATACACAGTCATATAATTCCTAAGATATATTATCCCTATTTTTTCTTAATTTTCTGAGCCTTAAAAATATTTTTTCGTAATTAATTTTGACAAGTTTTTTTAATTAGTCAAGCCTTCAAAATTGACTGGAAAATCATAATAAATATTTTCCATCAAAATTCTTCTTTTTAAAAATTAAAATAGTGTCCAGGGGCTTTCCTCTAATTTCCATGATTATTCCATAAGTTTTTTGAAATTTCTGACATATTTTCAAAATTACATAATCCTGCCCGTAACTTTTGTGGAATTGTTCTTTTGCCCCGACACTAACATAAATTTTAGAAATTATGTTCTTCTATTTCTTCCTGTTATTTTGGCCCCCAAATGCTAAGAAATATCCTTACTCCTAATTACCAGACTGCTGGATGTGACACTGTATGTGAAGAAAAATAAGAAAAATATCCTTGGATTGAATTTAAATAAATTTTAAAGATTATGACTCATTTTAAGGAATAAAATTAGATTCAATTAATTGAGCCATGAGGAGGCCTCAGAAATGTAACAAAAAATAGGGATTCATGAGTTAAGAGCTACAAAAAATTATAAAATTAGTCTCATCCCTAGAGAGCTAGCAGAATGGCTTTAAGAATATTTAAAAGCCAGTTATATCATTTCGAGGCATTTTACAGGAAATTCAAAAAGAAATAGATACGGGTTGAGTTATGGCCTGAGAAATTTGACAAATTATAAAACTTTATGAAATTTTATAATGAGAAATTTTCTCTAGAATTTAAGAAATTTTATGGTATTTTCATATGAATTTTTGGAGCTCTACAGTGAATAAAATGCTCCATTTAAATATTAAATAAATTTTGTTCCCTAAATAGCAGACAAAATCAAAGAAAATATCTAAGAGTAATGATGGTGCAACTAATGCAACATTGAGTCAGCATTATGACGCAATTATGACACCAATGAGTCATCATGCTGAGTCACCAGGGGATATTTATGGATAGTAGAAAAATCAAAACACAGTACGGGTACGTTTTAAACAGTCCTCTGTCTACCCGTTACAGCGAAATTTCTACTGCGTAACTCAGTAAGGCTAAGTAGCCTGCTAATAGAGCTAATAATTTTCTTCTATGCTCCTTTGAGATAGAGCCATATGGGGACTTATTTGAGATGAGAAAGGGGTGCCGGAACATGTCCTGGTACTGAGTAAGTCAGGACCTGAAAAAGTACTTGATAGGTATAGAATGGCAAGATAGGTGGAGGGATATCTAGGGGCTATATTTGCACAAATTTTCTATTAATTTCCTCCCTATTTTAATGCTATAATGATGAAGGGACACGTAAGGGATTATGTGTATGGTTAGATGGGAGAAAAAGGTATTATGTGTACAGTTGGATAAAAGACACGTGGCTTGATGATGTAAGATGATGTAAGCAATCTAAAAGTTAGACACTTGGCTTGATCAAGATGGAAGATAAGGGATAAGGGACACATGCTAAGACCATAAGAAAATATTAAATGAATGGCCAATATTAAGCCACACATACATAAGATCAACGGCCAAGATTTAATCTTGCTTATTATAAATACCCCGTCCCCTCCCTTTAGGCCAAGTTTTGGCCAACTTAAAGAAAAGATGGAGAGAAGGCCATGGAGAGGAGGAAGTTTAAGTGATCTCATGCAAGATCAAGCTCCAAAACAAGGTATTGATGGTTTGTGATGTAGTTTCTATTACCCTTGTTGTTGTTGAGCTTGGTTGTAGGTTTTAATGGCTTTTGGGAGCTTGAAACCGTAGAGGGGTATGTTGCATGAAATTTCTAAGCTATTGAGAAGAGGAAATTGATGTTAGGATAATGTTTAAAGGCTTGAAAGAAATGAGAATCAAGTGGTTATTGCTTGATTGGTGAAAGATTTCATGATCATGTAACTTAAATAAGGTTTTAGCCAAAGCTGGTTCTTAGGCCTAAGATTGGATTTTGATGCTTCTAATATGTTTAAAATGAAAAATTATGTAGGGTACAAGTGAGGGAACAAGTTTGGAAGTATTAGAATTGAAAATAGAATTTTGAGCCTTAAGACCTTATGTTCGGCTAGATCAATTTGGGTAGGGAGGAGTTTGACTTTGATAATTTTGAGCTTGGAGATGAATTATACATGCAAAATTGTGTGGGAATAGCATGTGGAATTAATTTTAGAAGGGTTGGAAATCAAGCTCAAAAGTTAGAAGTTAATATAGTTCAAAGAAAACAAAGTGTTGATGCTGTTGATTACCATGGCTCTAATGAATGAATGGCAATGATGTGTTGATACATTTAGGGCTATAAGGCATCAAGGAAAAGGAATGGCAAAGGTTGAGCAAGCAACCTTAATGGTTGGAAGCAAAAGGGAGCAAGAAGAAAGCTTAAGGATAAAAGGTAGTAAACTTACCTTATTGCAAGCTTGATATGTATGCATATATGTTGAAATTACTTGATAATGAATGAAAGCATGATTGATGAAATGTTGCTTGATTTTCAAAACCTGTTCCAGACCTTGGAGGTTAAATCAAAACTTTTATCCAAGGATTGCACTATAGGGTGCAACCTCGGGTCGTCTCACTTAAATGGAGTCTTAGCAAAATAGACCTAAGTTAGCTTAAATGTCATGCAATGCAAACTTGAATATAAATAGAGGGTTTTGGTTTTTCGAAATCATTAAGTAAATTGAATGAATGGTAAACAAAATACTTTTTTTTTTTTGGATTTTAGGGACATAGGTAATGAATGTAGGTGGACAATAACCAAATAATGATGAAGTTCCTCTTGAAAGTGTGCTCAGGCTGTCATAGTTCAAAATCAATTGATATGGGAGTGGAAATCACTAAGTTTCAAAATGATAAACCTTAAAGTACTCTTTAAGTCCAGAATCTTAATAAATGAACTCCATTCCTTAAGATTCTGTTAAGTGGTCTTAGTGTGTGTAAAAAGATTGATTAATGCAACAGGTCAAATACAATCAGAATCACTTAATATCAAAGCACAACCGTGTCAGAGTAGAGAGAATCAAAAGATTACAACTGACATATATGAAACTTCATATATTTAAGCTCAAGGTTCTATAAAAACCAATCCATTACACAAATGAAAATCTAAAGCTGATTACAACTATAATCAAGTAGTTCAACTACAAAATACAAATCCTAAACCTAGAAACTCATAAATTCATAACTAAACTAGGATTAAACTACTTCCCTTCTTAGCTCATTGAACTCCAGCCATTGCTACACCTTTAAGAGGAGAGAAAATGCCTAGCCACTCATAGAAATCTGAAGCATCTCAAATAGGAATGAATCTGAGCTTCCCATGATGGAGGTTTGACAGTGAAAATGGAAGAAATTAGGGTTAGATGAGAGAAAGATGAGAGAGACGGAGATGGAGGCTGTGGTGTGTATGAATGATGTCACTTACATGAAAATAGGATTTCTCAACCAGTAATGGGGTGTACTGGGTTGGTTTTTGAGAGTGGGTAGGTAAAATTTCCAAAAATGGTTCAGGTCTAGGTTGCTGATTCGAGGGGTTCACCGCAGCAAACCTTGGCCGAGAGGACTTTTGTTGATGTGGTGTCTTCACTGTGGCAAAGACAGAAGTTGGCCATGGCGAAACATGGCAGAGGCGCCATTGTGTCTTGGGTACTGGACTTCCTTAATCTTCACCCTTGGCTCTTCTTCTTAAGTGTCCTAAAATAAAAAGAAATGGTTTGAGGTATCGATTGTCCCAGAAATCAATTAAATCCAATTAATGAACAAATATGACAATTTTACCCTCAAATAACACTAACTCAGAATAAAGACCCTCAATCTCAATTAAGCACAAATATCATTAAAATGAGCCAGAAAGTGTAACCAAAAATATACAAAATGTCATCAAACAATATAAACAATTTGAGCTCAATCAAACTCCCCCATACTTAGACCTTTGTACTCTTGGACAAAGCTCAAAAATGATTCAAAAAGATACAAGTGCAATGAGAAATACTAACATGCTTAAAGATGATAGTAGAAGATTAGTTAAGAAATTCCCACGGATATTGACAATGGTAAAGCAAAGATATGCTAAGAAAGTAAACACTATAGACATTTAATCCAAAAGATTGAACAAAAGAGATTTATCTCAAAGATATGTGTTTAGCTCTCAACTCACTTGTCTTGGGATTATTTCACTCTAAGTCTGTTCAGTCCAATCTCAACCATAAGCTTGTAATAATTCTACCTCTCCACCACAAGAACCACAAATTGCTAATCAAGAGGACTTAGGGTTGGTAAATTTTAGTGATGGTCAAGTGAAATGGATGGAATAAAAGAGAAAATGAAATTGAGTACAAGCATAACAATTATTCTATCTATGTAATAAACATAAACCTTCTTGAAGAAAGGAGTTAATAATAGTAAAAAAAAAATTTCGAATCAAAAAATTACAATACCAACTCTCTGTTTTTTTTTGTTTTTTTTTTTTTTGAATTTTTTTAACAAAATTACAAGGCCAAAACATAACAAAATATCTACAATTTCTTTGCATGCATGTACTCAAAGTGTAGGTCCAAAAGGGTTGGCAATGGTAAGGTGTTTGGGTTTGTGTTTGGGTAATAAGGATTTGGAATCGAATGCCTATGTCATGTTCATAAAATGTTGATTCATCAAGCGTTGATTAAGAATTAAAACAAGTTCTAGAGAAATATGAAACTAAATAGATTCACACAATTTAACAATTTAAGGCCCAAATATCCTTCCAACAAGGCTAGTATCTCAATTAATCAATCTTAAGGTTTAAAAGCGCATAATCCTATTTTCAAAGCATACCCTCATTTACTCTTTGTCAAAAACAGTGGGGAATGACTAGTCTAAATTCAACGATCATTTAAAAGTATGGGTAGTTTTCTAAAAGCACAGGTATAATTTTGAATTTTTCAATAATTTCTAAAAAATACAGGTGTATTAAGAATCTAAATCAGGAGGATTTCTGAAGGAAGAAAAATGAAATTGCAAAGCATTTAAGGTTTTTTTTTTTTTGACTTCGTCACGGCGAATGAAGGAGTTTGCCGCGGCGAACCTTAACCGAGAAGGAAAACCTGGTAACAGGCCTGCTTCGCCACAGCGAAACATAAGTTGGCCGCGATGAAGTGTGGCCGAGAAGTGTGAATAGTTAAGAAAGAAACACTTCGAGGCGACGAAGGTTGACAGACAGACCGAATGCAATGTGATTTTCAAACTTCCCTGAAAGTTAACTTCAATGACTTTAAAAATGCCATAGTTGATTAGTTCTAGAACACCTAAAGGGTCAGAATGGATGCATAATGAAGAACTTGCTGAAATGAAAAATAGAGATCCCTCCCCCACACTTAAACAACATTGTCCTCAATGATTAAACCAATACATACAAAGCAATCAACAAGTCAACCGGAAGTTGTGAAGTCTAATTTAAATTAAAGCACAACACATCGAATTCACAAAGAGGAGGGAGAAGGGTGACAGGTTGCAAGCAAAACAACAAGGATAAGTGAAAATAGCGGAGGAGATCAATGTAATTGTAACAGCAAAATAAAAAAGGCCATTAGTAACCAAAAAGTGAAACCAGCATCCAATCTATCAAAATAATGAAAACACTAAAAATTTTAACAAGTATCTAGCAATGCTGACTCAAAACAGAAATAAATAACAAGAAACAAAGCACACAAATAAAGAACTACTACTACATCCCAGTATCGTCCGCCCCAGACCCGGATGGTCCTGCACCAGAAGTGCTCGCTCCAGATGTCCCGGCTTTGCTCTGAGGGTCATCCTCCTCGAGAGGTGGGAGGAAGTTCAACTGTTCAGTAATCAAAGCATCCACACGAAGGCGGTAATGCCGATCTCGATCATAAAGAGTGTCGCGGTCCTTCTGCCTCTTCATCTCTCGGAGGAGTGTGACATGCAATTGGTGGACATGCTCTGCCAGCTCAACGATATCATCAGCCAGGGTGTCCAAGGTGACAGGTTCAGAGGCTTCTTGATCTTCCTGGCCTTGTTGGCCTTCTTGGGCTTCTGGGGCAGGTGCACCAGCTGCATGGGCTACTCCAACGTCATAAACAAGTTGGATGGGTGGAGGTGGTCCAATGACAGGCTACTTAAGGCGGTCATATCGAAACAAGGGGGCTGGCTCAAAGTAGCTATCATTGTTGTACTCAGGGACATTGGCAGCGCAAAAAAGGTTAGTAACTAGGTAGGGGAAGATGATGCTGTTAGTGAGTTTGGGGGTGTTGATGGCATCATGGAGAGCTGAGTAAATTGTGTCGGCAATGTCAAATGAATGGCCGGTCATGAGAAGATAGATGTATAAGGCTTGGCACTTAGGAACGTTGGCTAGGTGGGTGATGGGTACTAAGTTGTTACAGACAAAATACAGCCAAAGACGAGCCTCAGGTCGGAACACGAATCACTTAAGTTATTGCTCTGTAGTGCAGGTGCGATGCCAAGTGGCACCCTCATGGCACAGGGTTTAGAGAACATCATCAAAAGGGTAGTTATCTCTGTATGCAGAATAACCAGAATGGTGACAAGGAGGCAAGCGGTAATAGAAGTGGATGTTTTCAGCGGTAAAAGAATGGTGGACACGGACATTACGAAAGTCAATGATCATAGAACTATGGAATCGGGCATAGGTGTAAAAATGGTGAACAAAAGTGTCATTACCTATAGAACGCTCCTGGACCAAACCGGTCAATTGGGATGCATGGAGCTGGCAGACAAAAGGGTGATCTGGGGGGTTTAAGAGAAAAGTTCGCTCCTTGAGAAGAGGTCTCTGATCAATCTTGTCATACAACTCCTCAAAAATATACTCATCACTAGAATCAGAGTCAGACACAGGTGCAGGGTTCTTAGTACGAGGCATACTCTGAACACAACAAACAAAACAACTAAACAAAGACCAAACAGACCAGAACTAAACTACCCTAGAAAAACCAAAATTAACAACTCAGGTAATAGCAAATGGCTATGTAATGATTCATAGGTTTTTAATTTACCAAAAACTTTCAAAATTGAGTAAAGGAATCACTGAAAAACAAAATGCACCATGAATCATTAGATAGCCTAAGAGCCACGTAACTGAAAATTGACTGCAAAAATGACCCCACTAAACAACCAACCAAAGGAACTAAACAAATAAGAATTAACTAAAAAAGAAAGAAAGAAGAAAAACTGACAGGGGAAAAAGAAAAGAAACTTACGCAGAAGAGGATGGAACTGAATATGATAAGCCCACAGGGTTGAGATATAACTAAGAAGAGGATGATGGTAGGTAGTGGGGTAGATTGAGGATGAGAGGTAGCCGAAATGGGAGAAGGTGGTGAAGAAAAAGGTAGGCGAGGAGAGGAGAGGGGAAGAGGCATTGGTTGAAGGATGCTGAAGGAGAGGGGAAGGTGACTGAAGGGAGATACAAGGGGGCTTAAAGGTAAAGGAGAGGTGAAAAGACAAAAATGGAGTTAAGGGAATTGAATGGGTAAGTAGTTACAAAGGGTAAAAAGGGAATTTGACACTGGAAAAAATAGGGTTTAAATAAAACATTCTGTGCAAAAACCGGGGTTTCACCGCAGTGAAGGTTTGAGTTCGTCGTGGTGAAACCTTCCCAAGATGAGAAGAAAGGAAAGAAAAAGGGCCTCGCCGCGGTGAAACCATAAGTTCACCGCGGTGAAAGTATCTCGAGACGGAGAGACAGAACTGGGTGAGCTTCGCCATAGCAAAAGCTAGAGTTCGCCAAGTTCACCGAAAGCATTAAACAGAAGCTGGACAACTTTATCGCGGTGAAGCATGAAGTTTGCTGCAGCGAAAGTAGCCAAAGACACCCAGAAAGTAACAAAAACAACACAGCAATAGAGGAACAAAACAAAAAAACAAAGGGGGCAGCTGGATACTTTAGAAACTTTTTAGGTGTACAAAATGAGATTAACAGGCGCTCAACAAACACATGATAATGCAGCACAACACACAAAATAGAGTACCAAACTTTCTCTATCAATCAAAATTAGATAATTTAACAATTTGCTGCACTAAAACAATTAAGCACACAGCGAGAAAGAGCAGAATTGAAAACCAAGAAGGGAATCTTATTGAATAGGAAAATAAATGACTATACTAAAACTATGCTACCGAGACGATTTCTCCCCAACACTCAATTATCATACCAATGCACAGAATATTTCATGAGCAATAATAGGGCAAAAGTAAGTAAATGAGTAAAGGAAAGAAACAACCTCGGAATTAAGGAGGCTTTTGATTCTCACGGTAGAGCTTCAATAGATAGCCATTGACTTTGAGTTTAGCTCTAGTCTCCTCGTGTAAAAGCTCGACCATGCTAAAGTTGTGCACTCTTATGACTATGTAGGGCCTTTCCCATCTGGTGTTGAATTTTCCTTGCTTGAAAGTGAACCAGGCCTTATACAATAATACTCGGTCACCCTCTTTGAAGTGCTTCCGTAGGATTCCCTGGCCATGCACAAACTTTGTTTTCTCCTTGTAGAGTCTGGAGTTTTCATAGGGTTCAAGTCTAAGCTCCTCTAATTCTTGCAGTTGCAACTTCCTTTCCTTTTCGGTAGACTCTATATTCAGGTTGCACTGCTTGACTGCCTAATAGGCCTTGTGCTTAAGCTCCACTGGTAAATAACAAGCTTTCCTAAAGACCAAGTGGTAAGGGGACATGCCAATAAGTGATCTGTATGCTGTCCATAAGCCTACAATACTTCTTCCAAATGCAAACTCTAGTCTTTCTTGGAAGTCTTTACCATCTTCTCCAGTATGTGCTTCACCTTTCTATTTGAAATTTTAGCTTGACCATTAGTTTGGGGGTGGTAGGTGAAAGAGAGCCTTTTCTTATCGTTCGCTTAGGGGTTCTCACTCAAAATTAAGTCCAAGCTATGCAGTATAATGCAAACTCGGGTCGTTTCTCTTTTTGGAGCCTAAATTAATTATCTAAGTTAAACTTAATGCTATGCAGAGTAATGAAAAGGGGTTTTTGGGTTTTTAACATTTAATGAAATGCCAGAGTTAAATGCAATGAGAACAAATCTAAGATACTATGTTTTTGGAGTTTTTAAGATAATAGTGATGTAATGGAAATGAATGATAGGAAATCTCTTGAAAATGGTTTTGATGCAATCATAGTTCACTTAAATATGGGAGTTTCACAATTCATTAGGTTTTCTTAATCAGAACCTCATTAACTCAATGAGTCCAAAGCTTTCATTAATGAACTCATTAATGAAAGCTTTGTTTAGCTTCCATAATGTGTAGATTTGGAATGATCATACAAATGGCTTAATGTAACACACAATAAACTCAGAACCCAAACACAACCATGCAAGATAAGAGAGAATAATGATAGTTACAATAAGCATATATGCAACTACATATATTTAAGCTCATAGTTCAACATAAATCAATCCAAAAATACAAATGCTAATCAGTAACCACTGATTACAGAATTAATCAAAGCATCTAACTAAGACTTTACAACTCCTAAACCTAGGTAATCATAAATGCCTAGCTAAAAACTAAAGATTAAAACTAAAACTCCCCTTTTAAAGCTTTGGAACTCATGCTACTCCACCATCTTCAAGAGTTGAGAAGCTTAGCTCATCATAGCCTTAAAATCAGCTCCAACCAGAGGGAGTTCTTCAGCCATAACAGTAGCAGATGGAAGAAATGGAAATGGATGAAGAAGAAATGCAGGAAAATGGAAGGTGAAGAAGATGGAAATGGGGGATTAGGGTTTCTGAGGGAGAGATGAGAGAAGATGATGATAGAAACATAGGTAGTGGCTGAATAATGAGAGTCTGACCTCAACATACCTAAAATAGGGTTTCTAACCCGAAATTTGCATGCATGGGTCGGTTCCTGGGGTTGGGTAGGTCAACATTTCCCGAAATGGTCGGTCTGAGATTTGCTGATACGAGTGGTTCGCCGCGGCGAAACATGGCAAAGAGCCTTGCTTCTTGACGGACAAAGTTTGCCGCGGCGAACTATGGCAGAGGATCCTTCTTGCTTCTTGTGCCTTGAGTTCTTCAATTCTGGCCCCAATCTCTAGTGTCCTACAATAAAAAGCAACAAATTGAAGTATCAATTGTCTTAGAAATCAATTGAATACAATTAATAACCAATTATGACAATTTAATCCTCAAAAAGACACTAACTTAAAGTAAGGACTCTTAATCTAAATTAAGCACAATTATCATTAAAAAGGGCTAGAAAATACCACAAAATCATGGATAATGTAATGAAAAGATAATAATATCTTGAGCTCAATCAGTAGGCAGTGGAGACTTTATGAGTGACACCAAATTTTGAAAACAGATTATCTACAATCCTATTACAGAAATGTGTACCCCTATCACTCACTACAGCCTTAGGGATCCCATACCTACAGAAAATATTTGATTTAAGAAATTTTGAAATAGCCTGGGCATCATCTTTTCTAGAAGGTATCACTTCTATCCATTTGGACACATAATCTACAACTAATAAAATATATACAAAACCAAAGGATGAAGGAAAGGGTCCCATAAAATCAATACCCCAAACATAAAAGATCTTGCAAAACAATAAAGGCTATTAAGACATCTCATGCCTTTTTCCTAACCCTCCAAAACGTTGACATTTGTCACAGGATCGACAAAATGCAAAAGAGTCTTTAAAAAGGGTTGGCCAATAAAATCCCAAATCTAAGATTTTCCTAGATGTTCTCCTTACACTAAAATGACCTCCATAAACCATAGAATGGCAAGCTGAAATGATGGGCTCAAAATCTTTATTTGGCATGCACTTCCTAATAACTTGATCATTACATATTCACCAAAGATGAGGTGCATCCCATATGTAGTGTCAAGACTCACTTTGAAGCTTCTGTGCTTGTAATCTAGACATAAAAGGAGGGGTAAGTCCAATCATGAGATAATTGACAATATCAGCATACCAAGGCTCTTTAACAACTAAAGCACATAAAGCTGAATCAAGAAAAGAATCACAAGTGAGTTCAGAAGAGTCTACTCCCCTTGTGTCCTCTAGTAGCCTACTTGGTGATTGGCTACTTGATTCACTACCCCGGCTCGATCTTTTATCTCAATATCGAACTCTTGTAGAAGCAAAGCCCACCTTATCAGTCTTGGCTTGGTTTATGGCTTCTTGAGTAGATAGCAGACAGCCGCATGATCTGTAAACACAACCACTTGAGAATTGATTAGATACTACCTAAACTTATCTAAGGTAAACACAATAGCAAACATCTCCTTCTCGGTGGTAGTATAGTTGACTTGAGTTGGATCAAGTGTTTTAGAGGCATAAGCTATGACTCTAGATTGTTTCTCCTCCTTTTGACCAAGCGTGGCACCCACTGCAAAATTAGAAGCATCACATGATAGTTCAAAGAATAAATCCTAGTTAGGTGCAGTTAAAATTAGAGGTGAAACAAGCATAGATTTAAGAGTATCAAAGGCACGTCTACAATTGTTATCAAAGTTAAATTCCACATATTTTTTCAACAAAGTAGAAAGGGGTAGGGCAACTTTACTAAAATCTTTAATAAATCACCAATAGAACCCTACATGCCCTAAAAAGGATCTTAAATCTTTAAGACAGGTGGGGTAAGGAAGTGAGGAAATGACTTCAATTTTAGCCTTATCAACCTTAATCCCCTTTTGGGAGATTAGGTGGCCTAAGACTATCATACTACTCACCATAAAATGACATTTCTTAAAATTTAAGACCAACTTCTTATCTATGTACCTCTCAAGGGCATGTTTTAGGCTATTCAGGCACTGATCAAAGCTCTCCCCATAGACTGTGAAGTCATTCATGAAGACTTCCATGTTTTTCTTAAGGAGGTCACTAAAAATCACCATCATGCACCTTTGAAAGGTGCTTGGAGTGTTACATAACCCAAATGGCATCCTACGATAAGCGTAGGTACCGAAGGGGCATATAAAAGTGGTTTTGTCCTGATCCTCGGGGGCTATAGGAACCTGAAAATAACCTGAAAACCTATCTAGAAAACAATAATGTGACTTGCCAGCAAGCCTCTCTAACATTTGATCCTCGGGGGAGGGATCTTTCTGTGTGGCATCATTGAGTTTTCTATAGTCTATGCACACACACCATGAATTTTGCACCCTTGTAGGGATAAGCTCATCCCGTTCATTCTTAACCACTGTCACCCTACTCTTTTTAGGTACTATGTGTACCGGATTGACCCATTCGCTATCAGAAATAGGATAGATAATCCCTACGCTCAAAAGCTTAGTAATCTCCTTCTTAACTACATAAAGTATAAGAGGGTTCAGTCATCCTTGGGGCTGCCTCACTGGTTTTGATCCCTCATTAAGGAGAATCCTGTGTGTGCAAATAACTGGACTAATTCCAGGAATGTCAGCTAAGGTCCACCCTATTGCCCTCTTATACTCTCTTAAAACAAATAAGAGTCTCTCTTCCTCACCCTCAGACAGCGAGTTAGCAATAATAACAGGTAATTATTCAGTAGACTCAAGGAAAGCATATTTCAGAGTAGGGGGTAAGGGTTTCAAATCAATTATAGGTGGTTGCACAATAGAAGGGATTAGTTTATGAAGTTCAAGATAGAACAAATTACTCCCCTTTCCTTCAACCAATGACAGCTCTGGTTGAATATGATCATATTTGCAGTTTCCCTCGTCTCCAAGCGTTGAACCAACTTCAAGTTGATCTACAACAGTAACCGCCTTGGAGGAATTCTTCTCCATGCCATCATTCTCCATATCAGCATCGGTTCCTAAAATGTTAAGGAGATCTAAAATTTCAATAGAAAACCTTTCCCCAAGGGGATCATCACTGATAATAGAGTAATCATAATTCGAATTCGCATCGATAGATGACATAGAAAATATATGCGGGATGAAAAACATGCAATTAACTATAGTACAGTCAATGCATGTCACGTCACCACCGCATGAACAAGTAGAAAGAGATGAATAAAGAGATGAAAAGAAAAAATAGATTCATCTTCATCATTAGATTCAGCAGAGTAAAGATCAGAATAAAAAGAATCATGTTGCAATTCAACTTCAGAGCAAGTATCCTCAACAGTAATGTCTATCATGTTAACACCCGAAAGTGAATAATCCTCATAAGGATGTTTCATTGCTTCATACATGTTAAAAGAAACCTTATTATCCCCCACTTCCATTATAATAGTCCCCTCTTTCATGCTAATTATGGTATTAGCAGTCCTTAAGAAAGGTCGACCAAGGATTAGTGTGGTGTCATTTACAAGCTTAGAAGACATGTCAAGCACATAGAAATCAGCAAGAAAAACCAAATCCTTAACTTGAACCAAAATATCCTCAATAATGCCCTCAGGATACCTAATAGTCCTATTAGCTAGTTGGAGTACAACGGTAGTAGACTTAAGAGTCTTGACTCCTAGTGAAGTGTAAACAGACTTAGGCATAACATTGATCACTGCTCCTGGATCAAGTAGGGCTCCCCCTATAGTGACTTTTCCTATAGTGCAAGGGATAGTGAAAGATCCAGGGTCTTGACACTTTACTGGGATTTAGGGGTTTAAACAAGACAGACACATTAGAGGGCAATTGAACTCTTTCATTAGGCTTAAACCTCATCTTTTGTGTACACAACTCTTTAAGAACTTTTTCATATTTAGGAATCTTTTTAATCAGGTCAAGTAGGGGAATATTGACTTCTACCTTCTTAAAAGTTTCAAACAATTCATGATCTTGGCTTTCATTGCCCGTTTTTATATTTTTCAAGTAAGAATGAGGAAAAGGTAGTTCATTGATGTTTACCTCCTTACCTTCCTTGCTTAAGGCTCCATGCTTGCTTGGTTTAGATTCCTTTGCACTCTCCTTACCATCATGCTTAGTATTGCACTCCTTCTGTAACAATTTCATCTTCTTAGAGCTTTCAGACTTCTTGACCTCTTGGGGAGGTGGTGGCAGATCATCACAAGTAATCTCCTCATCAACACCTTCATCCTCCTCCTCATTAAACTTCACTTGCCTCCTACTTCGAAGAATGATAGCATTCAAACCTTTAGGGTTTATAACACTGTTGGAGGGGATAGTGCCACTGCTCCTAGCTTGTTGCTCACTCATGTTATTGGACAGCTGAGTTACATATGAGTTGATGTTCTCAGCCTTTGTCTCCCAATACTTTATTCTTTTCTCTAGAGCACTAAACCTAGCATCATTTATAGAGGAGTCTTGTTGAATTAAGGAAGCTAAAGAGTTGAACTGATTTGCATTGGAAGTCCTTTCTTCTTTCATCAAGGCCATCATGTTATGCAGGAGTTGATTTGTGTCTTCTTTAGGTGGAATAGTCAAGGCTTGAGGTTGGTTTTGGAACTGGTTTGAGGATGAACCAGCTCCTCCACTCTTTTAAAATCTGTTTGGAGGTCTACTCTCTGTTGGAATGGCTGAACACCCAAGAGGGGGGGTGAATTGGGTGTTGATTAAAATTAAAAATCTTTTCGCAATGTAATGAAATTCATAAGAAATTCCAAGTATAAAAAACAATGAATCGAGATAAGCATAATCACAGTAGTAAAATGGTTTAGCTAGAAATATAAAGAG
Source organism: Neltuma alba (assembly GCF_004799145.2). NCBI lineage: Eukaryota > Viridiplantae > Streptophyta > Magnoliopsida > Fabales > Fabaceae > Neltuma > Neltuma alba. Next base: position 27,659 of record NW_021637741.1, read on the forward strand.
GTAAGGGAAGAGAAGATGCAAACAGTGATTTATCCTGGTTCGGTCCTCACTGACCTACATCCAGTCCCCAGGCTCCCCCTGAGATTTTCAATCGACTATCTCCCTCAAGTTTAACACGGGTACTTGAGAACCACTACAATCACAAGTTTGATCCGGGCACTTGTGACGCCACTTACAATTCTTAGACTAACCAGTCTAATTCAACAACAACCTCACACCGAGGTAATACTCCCCCTTACTCACCGTAAGGATACAATCTAATAATGATAATGAAATTGAATATTTCTTCTCTCAAAGAAGTGATAGATGAATCTTAAGCACGTTTGGGAAACTCTCCTCTCTATCTTACGGATACATATGTTTTCGTCTATGGAGCACAGAGACAGGGAGTTTTCTTTCGGAGCTCTAAATGAGAATATATTGATTCGGCATTTTAGCATTTGATGTTGTAAGCTTGGACTCTTCTCTTTCTTTTTTTCTTGTTTTGAATGCTCTTCTATTTATAGATGATATTGGGTACTTGACCGTTGAGCACTTTCTTCCCGTTTGGCTTGAAGAATATGACCGTTGAAACTAGCCGTTGGAAGCTTCTGATGAACGTCGATTCTTCACATCATAAATTCGTTGTGGCTCTTTATCTGAAATAATGTTTCTCAGATCAAGTGATAAGTATCTGATAATCATAGAAACAATAAGTTGGAAAACATGGAATCAATCATCAGATATTCAGAAAGTAAGATGAACTTACTTGATCGATGTCTTGATCGATAAAGCTTTGATCGATTATATTATCGATTAATTACATGAAGAAGAGATATAGCAGATAGATGCAATTATCGAATAGATTATGGATCATATGATGATCGAACAAATGATTGATAAATGATGAAGCATGAATACAGTGACCCAAAAATGATTTATGCAAGAATAAACCTTTTCAAGTTATGTTTGCCTTCGTATCCTTTTAATAGAGAGTTATGTGTAAAAAGAAGGCTGAGAAAAGCTTGAAAGAAAATAGATCATTGATTTTAAGAATCATCATAGTCGACTGATGTTTAAACGGAGAACGTTCCATGATCGAACAAGTGATCAAACACTTGTTGATCGAACAGATTATCGATAATCCAAGTGTTACAGAAATGAAACTTTAGTCATTGATGATCAAACAAATTATCGATAAATGGATGATGGATAAGGTTATCGATAAACAATGACTAACAATATATTCAGCGAAAAACACAGACTATGTGGATTAATCGAACAGGTGATCGATCAATGAATATTCGATCAAGTGATCAATAAAATGAAAAACAGAGATTTAATCCTGTAAGGTAAAGAAACTGATTATCGATCACGTTATGTGAAAACAGGAGTTTTAGGAAATCAGATGATCGATCATTTTATCGATAAATCAATGATCGATTAGGTGATTGAAAAAATGATTTAACATAAGTTAATGAAGTGAAGATAATAATCGATCATTTGATTGATAAATGTTTGATCGATCAATTGCTCGATAAAAGATTTTGAACGAATGGTTTTGACAGAGCACTATATCGAGTAAGAAGACATGTAATATTCGAACAAGTTACCGATAAAGGTCTGATCGATTAAGTGATCGATTATTTCCTACAACATCTTATATTAAGCAGCTATACCAATGATCGATTAGTTGATCGATCAATCTAGCAAGTTATTGAGCAGACTAAATTATCTATCACGTGATCGATAAAACTTGACAGTTATCGATCAAGTGATCGATAAACATATTCATCTATAACGTTATCCAAAAATCATTTATCCAACATGTTACTGATAAAGCCTTAATAATATGTATGAAGATAAAAGAGAGGAATTGAGGAGATAGTACCAGTAACTCGATGAGTATGTAGTCACTTGATCAGGCTCGAGTAATATATGATAATGGCTTTTCATTTCTTCATCTCTTCTAGAGCTTTTACTCAATAACATGTTTGAGTAGCATGTTACTTGAGAACTTAATCATTCAGTGTAGAACTTCTGGTATTTGCCTCAATAAATTCGAAGTCTGATTCTAGCAAAACGAAGGTCAACTTTGAGTGATCATAACTCTTCCAATTCAGCTCCAAATTTTGCAAATGACCTATCCCCAGAAAGCTCTTTGAGTCTACTTTCTAATGCAACAAGAATCACCCCACAATTCGTTGTAGTTACAAAGTTATCTTCATCACAGTGACTGAAGGTTGGAATCAAGGCGTTAATCCTTACTGCAATGTTTCGAACAACATATCTCCCTCATATGAAACTCTTTGAAGCTGATTTTGGTGTCCATGAACCGTGTTCTGAGTCTAGTTTCATAGGAATCAAGTTTCACCTCAAACGGATTTGTGATTTGAGAGATATTGAAGAAATACCGAACCTATGTCAGAGCTGAATGAAGAACAGAGCATAACAGAGTATGTGTTTTTATCGATAACTTGATCCATAAATGGATGATCGATCAAGTGATCGATAATTGCCCATGAAAATCACCTCTGAAACTTATTTTCCATGTTTATATGAAGGGTGACTCAATATATGATGGTATAATTTCCCGGTTGTATATTTTAGCTTCCGACTGAGCCATCCAAACTTCTGATTGAGTATAGCAACATTTAACATCAAATCTATGAACTTGAATCTTGATATTTTCATTTGATCTTGCAAGTTCTTCTTTTCTCAATCTCTCTTCTTCTTCTTCCTCTTGATCATTCTCGACAACTCAAAGTTCAAACTCTTTTCTTTTCTTGAGGAAACTACAAAAGATATTAAGTATGATAGTTAGTCAAAATATGAGGTAAACAATTTATGCAAACTTTTTGCTCTATTATTTGACATCATCAAAACTAATCATATCTAACACTCTCTTCATTCCTCCAACCAAGTCGAGGGTTCGCTTTCCAACCCTCATTATAAGTGTTAGAGTAAGGGTCCCGCTTTTGATTTGGACGACCCTGGAAAACCGTAGATACCTCTTCATACCAGCCTGGACAGACACTAGAAATATGCATAACCGAACCACACGTCTCGCAACTAGGGGCAGTAAGATCCATAGGGGGTACTGGTCTATGCACACTCATATTTTTCAACTTCGCAATGATAAGGGACAATTGAGAAGTCATTTTTCTTTCCAAATAATCAACCTTCAATTCCAAGGTGTCCATTCTTTTGTTGTGAACTGTTGAGGCTCCCAACTTATGTACCTCTCTAGTATCTCTTACACCATATTGCTGATGAATCAGGGCCATTTTCTTGATTAAATCCCAGGCTTCTTCAGGAGTAGAATCTATCAAAGATCCCCCTGATGCAGCATTTAACATACCCTTTTCTTGGTTCTTCAACCCATCATAAAAATACTGCACCAATTGTTCATCTGGAATTTGATAATGTGGGCATCTTGAGAGCAGGTCTTGGAATCTATTCCAATAGTCATAAGGAGAGTCGTCATAATCTTGTTTACCTAAATAGATCTCCTTTCTCATTGATGAAGTCCGAGAAGCCGGAAAGTATTTCTCTAATAATGCTTTCTTTAAGTTTTCCCAACTGTGATATGCATCAGCCACATGCCTTGGAAGGCTCATGTACCACTTTCGAGCTTTACCCTCCAATAATAAATGGAAAACCTTCCACAGCACTTGATCCCAAGATACTCCAACAGGCTTCATGCTCTAAAAAACCATAGAAAGGGATTCCAAATGAAGATAAGGATCTTCTCCTGTCAAGCCATGAAATTTTAGAAGTGAGTTAATCAATAAACCTTTAATTTCAAAGTTAACTTCCAAATTTGGACATGCAGTAGTAAATGGGTCAAAATTGACATTAGATGTGGTGGCTTCCCTAATTGTTTTTCTTCTAGGGTGTCCATTATTTTCTCCCTCTCTCTTGTTCTCTATTCCCTCTATTACCTGCATTCCTCACTTAGTTAGCATTGGGGTTAGGATTAGGTGGGTTAAGTGGTAAATCAGCCATGATCTCTTCTTCAATAGGTTCACTCTCACTGCTGGATAGGCTAGATTCTACAAAGATGTTTTCTTGTTCAACCACTAATTCACTTGTCCCCTTAACTCTCTTCTTTCTTCTTATCTCTCTAAGTCTTCTCTCAATCTCAGGGTTAAGGGGTACAAGCTTGGTTTTTCATGGCATACAAGAACAAAATCACAGAGACAGAACAAACAAAATTGTCTTGCAGCACACAAAGTCATATAAAAGTATGAATTGTGATGGATGCAAGTATAGATATGAGTATGAGGGTGTGTGCACAAAAAGAAAGGCAAAAAAGTTCAAGTTCGGAAACTGTTGCTAGAGGAGTTTGCTGTGATAAAAGTAGAAGTATGCTGCCGCGAAGGTAGGCTGAGACAGTCTATGAACTGAATGTAGCAGGTTTGTTACGGTGAAAGCAGAAGTATGCCGCGACGAAGGTTTCCCGAGAGGGATCCTCAAGTGTTTCTACTAGTTAGCCGCGGCGAAAAAGCAAGTTTGCCATGGTGAAAGGTCACAAAGAGCTAGACAGACTTCTAGACGATGCAAATGCAGAGTGAAAATGATAAAGGTAACGGAAATCAGTATCTTTGTTTGTATTTCCAAAAAGTGAATGTTATGCAAAAAGAAAACCTCTACTATGAACAAATATGCACCTAAGCTACCTAAAATGCAATCTAAAAAGGCTTAAAACCTCAATTGACAGATAAATGACATAAGCTAACCTAGAGAACCAATTTCTTGGCTCCCTAGCAATGGCGCCACTTGATTTTCAGAACCTGTTCCAGACCTTGGAGGTTAAATCAAAACTTTTATCTAAGGATTGCACTATAGGGTGCAACCTCTGGCTGTCTCACTTAAATAGAGCCTTAGCAAAATAGACCTAGGTTAGCTTAAATGTCATGAAATGCAAACTTGAATATATACAGGGGGTTTCATTAAGTAAATTGAATGAATGGTAAACAAAATATTTTTTTTTTTTGGATTTTAGGGAAATAGGTAATGAATGTAGGTGGACAATAACTAAATAATGATGAAGTTCCTCTTGAAAGTGTGCTCGGGCTGTCATAGTTCAAAATCAATTGATATGGGAGTGGAAATCACTAAGTTTCGAAATGATAAACTTTAAAGTACTCGTTAAATCTAGAATCTTAATAAATAAACTCCATTCCTTAAGATTCTGTTAAGTGCTCTTAGTGTTTGTAAAAAGATTGATTAATACAACAGGTCAAATGCAATCAAAATCACTTAATATCAAAATAAGACTATGTTAGAGTAGAGAGAATCAAAAGATTACAACTGACATATATGAAACTTCATATATTTAAGCTTAAGGTTCTACAAAAACCAATCCACTACACAAATGAAAATCTAAAGCTGATTACAACTATAATCAAGTAGTTCAACTATAAAATGCAAATCCTAAACCTAGAAACTCATAAATTCATAGCTGAATTAGGATTAAACTACTCCCCTTCTTAGCTCATTGAACTCCAGCCATTGCTACACCCTTAAGAGGAGAGAAAATGCCTAGCCACTCGTAGAAGTCTGAAGCATCTCAACTAGGAATGAATCTGAGCTTCCCATGATAGAGGTTTGACAGTGAAAATGGAAGAAATTAGGGTTAGATGAGAGAAAGATGAGAGAGACAGAGATGGAAGTTGTGGTGTGTATGAATGATGTCACTTACATGAAAATAGGGTTTATCAACCGGTAATGGGGTGTACTGGGTTGGTTTTTGAGAGTGGGTGGGTAAAATTTCTGAAAATGGTTCGGGTCTGGGTTGCTGATTCAAGGGGCTCATCACGGTGAAGGTATGGGTTCGCCGTGGTGAACCTTGGCCGAGAGGACTTCTGCTGATGTGGTGTCTTCACCGCGGCAAAGACAGAAGTTGGCCACGATGAAACATGGCGGAGGCGTCATTACATCTTGTGTACTGGACTTCCTTAATCTTCACCCTTGGCTCTTGTTCTTAAGTGTCCTGAAATAAAAAGAAATGGTTTGAGGTATCGATTGTCCCAGAAATCAATTAAATCCAATTAATCAAACAAATATGACAATTTTACCCTCAAATAACACTAACTCGGAACAAAGACCCTCAATCTTAATTAAGCATAAATATTATTAAAATGAGCCAAAGAGTGTAACAAAAATATAGAAAATGCCATCAAATAGTATAAACAATTTGAGCTCAATCATTGCTCTATTTCTTTTTCAATTCATGGCTATGTGTGTTTGAAATATTAAGAATATGAATGTGACATTTTAACGCTTGAAAGTATGTGATACATGCATAAAAGGTAATATTTGCTATTGAGATTCTCCTTAATCTCACCCTCCCTTAGCCAACCATAATAGGTGTAAGAGCATGGGTAAAGGAATCAAGAAGCGAAGGCAAGGAAAAGAATTTAAGAATTGTATTGTATTACATTGTATAGTTTGTATGCCAATGTATATATGAGCATGCCTCTTAATGTATGTGATAATAAATAATGACAATGGCATGTATAATTGGCTATGATGCTATATGGAAATGGTTAATGTGTGGATGGAATGGTATTATGCGAGGAAATAATTAATTATGATTTATTAATGCAAGTAAAAGGGATAGGTTATCCCTAATTGAGTCATGAAATGTTGGTAGAGTAGAAATAAAGTAAATGATTGAATCTGCTTGTGAAATTTGGTATGATTAAAATGCACATCCTGAGCTTTAAAATAAGTAGTAGATCACTTAAATTGGATGTATGTGCTAAGAGTTATGAATACTCAAATTTAGGCTAGAGAAATTAAAAAACATTATTTTCACCAAATGAACAGTAAAATTCCCCGAATAAACTATACTAATTGGCATGAGTTAAGGCCAGGTTTATATTTTTTCCCTATAGAGAATTCAAAGAAATTTAAATATAATTTTGAACCATCTCAATACGATTTTTATAGAATTAGTTATGAATTTTTGAATTTGGATCAGTAATCAGAAATTTAGATAGTGAACAGTAACCGGAGAACAAACTGTAAATTTTCAATTCACGGGCTTGTTTTGTGATCCGCTTGAACTGTAAGCTTACAAATGTGTACTTTGAGGGGTTAAAGGAAGGATGTCAATCAATCAACAAGCCAACAATATAATAAACAAATACAAGATAAATTTGAAGAACTATAATTAATAAAACAAAAGTAATAATTCAATCTCAAACCAATTCAATGAATAAAGATTCTTAAAACTAAAATTTTTGAATCTAAAACAAGAGTACAAATGATATCTATTTGTCATGAAATTTTAAACAACACTTTATTATCAATCAAAGTTCATAACAAAAAAAAATTTAGCCAAAACACTTAACAGATTATTTATTGGTAAATTCTCAAGTTTATTACAAAAATTTGACAAAAACTTGAAATAAAATATCAAAAAATTATTAAAAAATTAAAAACTTAAGAACTAATTAACTTTGGGCATTTAAACATGTTTCTAATGCTGTGTATAGGAAGTAATTGACGTTTTCTAACTCCAAATGTCACTAACCAGCCCCTTAAGCACATAAAATACACAAAATAAACAATGCAAGACATCTAAAATGTAAAACCAATCAACTTATTTGAAATACAACTGATTTCTATCATCAACACATCTAAGACACTAAGAAAAAAAATGAAAAGAATGAATGAAGAGGAAATCACTCAGTGGGAGAAGATTAAAACGTGAGAAGAGGCGACAATCCACGGTGGAAGATGGCAGAAGACAGCTAAAATCAACCACGACGCAAATAGAGGACCAAACACGGGGAAAAATAGTGGGGATTTGCCAATATTGCAGTTTGGGTGGTAGGACAAAGAATGGCCACGATGCTTTGGACTATGAAACTATGAAAAGGAAAACACATGATAGGGTTATGTTTAAAACTTTCCACGGTGGTTATCTTAATAACCGCCATGGAAAGTTGAACGTCATGCCTTTTATTTACAAAAATACCACCACCCTTTTTTTCACTGCATTTTTCTTTTTAACAGCCATTTTTCCACGATGTTATATGCCTTTTTTGTAGTAGTGAATTCTATCCAAACATTAATCAAACATGTCATTTTAAGCTCATATTTAAGGTTTCTATCCTTCCCTAACCCTTTCTCAACTTAACCAAAATTATGGCAGCATGATAGCCTAGGATTTTTCCATGAATCCTTAGCCAAAACAACCCTTAAACATAACTAAAATGAAGTTTGAACATACCTTAATGAATCCTTGATTGAAGCTTGATGATTTCCTCGACTCTTGTATGGTTTTAGGTCTTGTTTTGCTTGAAATTTTGGTGCAGCAGAGTGCCACACCTAACTTTTAGACTACAACTTATCTCAATTGGAACCATTTGGAATTACTTCTTATGGCCTTAAGTTAGAAAATTTTAAAATTTAAAATTTTATAAATTCAGGTTACTATTCATTGGAACCCTCACTAAGGCCAAATTTTGAAAAATCCTAACTAATTCTAAAAAAATCAAAATAAGGTGATTTCAAGTTCTATTTATAGCACTCAAAATGATCTTTAGAGGAAAAATACTCACTGGTATCCAAACATCACCAATTAATCCTAGAATTCATGCAAAGTAGTACTATTGATATGGTTATTTTTTAATTTTTCAAAATTTATGCCTAACATTGGTTAGGCATAACTTTTTGTACAAAAATCCAAATTTAATGAAATACTACTTTTTTTGAAGCTAAAAATATGATCTATGAGCTTGCCAAATTTTAGCTCAAATTCCAACCAATTGCACAGAATTTTATTGGTACCAAAATGAGGTATTTGTAGGATTATTTTATCCCTTTTTCATGCATTTCCTTGGTTTATTCTCCTCTTTTAACCTCATATGATCATTCCATGCACATATCACAATTCAAACTTGATTCTTTAACCAATATTCACATGCATATCAACTTGGGTAATTAATATAATAATCTCACATAATTCACAACAATTCATAACAATTACAAAACATTGTTCCAAGGGGCAAAATAATCAACTATCTCCCAAGATGATCTCTTTTCCTTTCTTCTTGCTTGGTCTAACCCCTGGTTTGTGAATATTTGAACATAAAATAATGAGATTTTATAAAAATCTCAGTAGTAATAAATCATAAATGTCATGCTATCCATGCTATGTAAACATGTGACATGTTATCATGAAACTAGCATAAACATACATAAGCTTTTGCAAGCTTTCATTGCCATGAAAACAGAGCCACATATCAAGCCATTAATCATTCCACATAACATAATGTCAAGGCATATTTGACATAGCATTTCACACATAATCACATGCTTTGCTCAATCACATCATGGCAACATAAATTAAATAACGCATACACATTTAAACAAGCAAGAAAGCATTCAAATTATGAGTTTAATGCTACCTCTTAATTAACTATATAATTCGGCCTCTTCCAAGATTTGATTCTCCTCTTTCTTTTCTTGCACAATGCCTATCAATCCAAGCATAAACACATTGCATATTACCAATAATTCTAACATAAATACTTTTACTCAAGAATAAACTCATTTAAACCCCTCTTTCCTTGATTTTTGACATAATTATTTCATCTTTGTTTCAACCAATTTCGGTCATTCCTATACAATTTTTCACGTAGAATCCTGATGCAGCCCTGTCGTTAGACTATTAAATAAAACTAAGCTAAATGCAATATAGTAGCACTAACCTAGATGTCGATCTCTTGAGGAACCTATGAATGTCTTGGTAATCTATCACAAATATCAATTTAACCAAGTATGATGCATGAAGTGTTTGTATAACCAGTGACTATATCAAAACCTAAAGTAAAACTATCTAACCTCTTTGTAATTTTTGTATTTACTGAATGAAGTAAATGCAATGTATGAATTATCCTTGATGGTCAAGTCCACCAATCATCCTAGTTCCTCTCTTGATTTAGTTTCAATTCCTTTATTAGACTTGGTTTTGTGAAGACCTTCTACAAATAATGAATTCAATGAGCTAGAACCCTAAATACTTAATATAGATTATGTTTTTCAAAAGGTATTTTACCCTCTTAATTAACAATGTTAGCACCCTAACTGGCCAATCAAGAGATTCAAATACTTGAGAGGAAAGAATCAATATAACAGAAGGAAATATCAATTCAATTAATCAATTAAAGTGCATAATACAATCCAAATTTCAGTCTCAATGTAAAACAACCGAATTACACTCTTTATAATCACAAATCACATATCTAAACCATAGAAACTACAACCTATGAATGTAGAGAGTGAAATTAAGAATAAGGTAAAACAAACTCCCAATTATAGCTCTAGGAACTTAGATTGGCTTCATTGAGCAACAAGGAATGATGATCTAGCCTCTTATGACTGAAATCACAGCTTCACCAAGCTCATGGCCATAGCAGCAACGATCTGAAGGGAAATAAAGGAGAATAATCGGTGGAAAATAGAAGAAATGGAGTAGAAATGATGAATTGATGGTACAGAATGGTAGGGAGGTGAAAAGAGACAAAGTGGGAGGGTTCTGGACGAAGAAAACAAAGCCAAAATGGAACAAATTGCTGAATCCCCAAACTAGCACGTGTTCTGGAATTAAATCTGGAGATTTCACATATTCATCATGACTAATGAATCTGTTGGTCACGACTAACTCAAAATGACGCCGTATAAATAAGTGACCATGTCTCCTTCATGACGAACCTTCGTCGCAGCTAAAACCATATTTAGTCACAGCGAAGTGAGGCAGAACCTTCTTCCAATGTTCCTTTGACCCTTTAATCACCTACAATATTCAAATTAAGCTCATAGTCGTCTATTCTAGGGTATGTAGGATACACAAGAGTCAATGAATGAAATAAACTCAAGGATTAACATATAAAAGCATACAATTGACTCTTATACCCTTGATGCACAATAACCTCTATCTTAACCCAAATTACACAATTACAAACCACAAAAGCATAAGTTTGGAATAGGGAAAGATGTATAAAATATGAGACTTGTCAAATCCAAAATCAAATCAGATTTAATAAAATCATACTCCTTCCCCTCAACTTGGTTTGGTCGAATAATAGGGTTTTAGGTTTCAAAATTTTCATTTTTGATTCCAATGATTTTAAACACTTTTTCTTGGTGTTTCCCTACACAAAACACCTTTTAAACTTTGGTTTTCTTCTAAAATTCAATCCAAACATTAATTAAACATGCTATTTCAATCTCATATTCATGGTTTCTATCATTCCCTAAACCATTCTTGACCTGACCAAAAATTAGCATCATGACAGCTTAGGTTTTGTCATGAAATTTCAACCAAAACAACCCTTAAATCTAACCAAAAGCAAGCTTAGACATATCTTAATGGATCCTTGCTTAAAACTTGATGATTTTTCCTTAATTTAGAAGGTTTTAGGTGCTGTTTGAGGGTAAACTTTTAGTTGGATAGAATTTCCCCTCTTTTGTCAATTTTTGGCCAAATTATGTACATTATAGGGGTATTTATAGATCTCATAATCTAACCTTAACCCCCTCTAAATGGCCTTATTTTCTGCTACCTAAGAGGACTTGCATCCCTCTTCTGATCCCTTAAATTTTAGCTCATACTAAGTGTCCTTTTTTCTTAATTTTTCATTAGTGATGCTACCTGTACCATTTTCTAACTCAACACGTCTGCTACTATATTGGCTTTCCCTAGATGATACTTTATTTGGTAGTCATAGTCCTTAAGTAGCTCCATCCATCTCTCGGTCTCATATTCAGTTCTTTCTCATCCTACAAGTATCTGAGATTTTTATGATCAAAATACAACTCAGTAGTTGCTTCATACAGGTAATATGTCACACCTTACTTTTTGACCACATTATAACTCAATTAGAACTATTTGGAATCATTTCTTACGGCCTTAAGTTAGTAAAATTCAAATTTTAAAATTTTATAAATTCAGGTTACTATTCATTATAACCCTAACTAAGGCCAAACTTTGAAAAATCACAACTAATTCTAGGAAAATCAAAATGAGGTGGTTCCAAGTTCTATTTAAAGTGCTTAATATTTTCGTTAGAGAAAAAAATACTCACTGGTACCCAAACTTTACCAATCAGTCCCAAATACTGTTCATATGATCATTTTTCAATTTTCCAGAATTTATACCTAACTTTGGATAGGCATAACTTTTTGTACAAACCTCCAAATTTAATGAAACACAGCTTGTTTTAAAGTTAAAAATATGATCTATAAGACTACCAAATTTCAGCTTAAATGTCAACTAATTGCATAGGATTTCTTTGGTGCCAAATTGAGGTATTTTTAGGGTTATTTTATCTCTTTTTCATGCATTTCTTGGTTATTCTCCTTTTCTAACCTCATACGACCATTCTATACACATACTACATGCTTAAACATGATTCCATAATTAAATGTTCACATGAATATTACTTTTGGTCATCAATACAAGTATCCAACATAGTCCACCATAATTCATATATAATTACAAAATGTTCATAAAGAGGCATTAAACATAGTTATCTCTCAAGATAACCTCCTTTCCTTTATCCTTGCTTGATCCAACCCCTAGTTGGTAAATATTTGAAAATAAAGGAATGAGATTTTATAGAAATCTCAGTATCAATGAATTATAATTATCATGCTAATCATGCTATGTAAAAATGTGACATGTTATCATGAAACTAGCATAAACATGCACAAGCTTTTGCAAGCTTTTGTTGCTATGGAAAAAGAGCCATATATCAAGCCATTAATCATTCGACATTACATAATGCCAAGGCATATTTGACATAGCATTTAACACACAATCACATGCTTTGCTCAATCACATCATGACAACATAAATCAAATAACACATACACATTTAAACAAGCAAGAAAGTGTTCAAATTATGAGTTCAATACTACTTCTTGATAAACTATAAAATTCATCCTCTTCCCAGATGGTCCTTTGTTTTTTTTTTCATAATACCTATCAATCCAAGCATAAACACATTCCATATTACAAGTACTTCAAGCATAAACACCATTGCTTAACAATAAACTCATTTAATCCCCTTTTTTCTTGATTTTTGACGTAATTATTTCCTTTTTGTTTCAATCAATCCCTTGGGCCATTCCTATGCAAATTTTCATGTAGAATTCAAATATCAAATAAGATTTTACAAAATCACAGTCCTTCTACTTTAACTTGGTTTGGTCGAATAGTAGGGCCTCAGATTCCAAAATTTTTATTTTTGATTCTAATGATTTTAAACATTTTTCCTTGGTGTTTACCTACATAAAAATACCTTTTAAACTCATTGGAACTATTAAATCACATTGAAACAATCTCTAACATCAAGAATTTGAGTTGGCCACATAGGGTGAATAAAACCCTAACTTTGGTTTTCTTCTAAAACTCAATCCAAACATCAATTAAACATGCTATTCCAAGCTCATATTCATGGTTTCTATCCTTCCCTAGTGCTTTTGCAGTGTGATAAAAAATGGACAACATAAAAACTTAGGATTTGTCATGAAATTTAACCAAAATAGCCCTTAAAATCTAATCAAAATCAAGCTTAAACATACCTTAATGGATCCTTGCTTGAGGCTTGTTGGTTTTCCTTTGATTTGTAATGTTTTAGGTGCCGTTTAAGGGTAAGATTTTAGTTGGAAAAAAATTTCCCCTCTTTTGTCATTTTTTGGCTGAATTATATATATTATGGGGTATTTATAGAGCTCATAATCTGACCTTAACCCGCTCCAAATGGCCCCATTTTCTGCCACGTAAGAGGACATATGTCCCTCTTCTTATCCCATACATTTAAGCTCATGCCAAGTATGGCCCTTACATAGTGGGTAAAATATTTTTAGGCTTTCTTTGCCCAAAATGAAGCCCAAAACTGATTAGAAAAGAACAGGAAGTGTGGCCTAATCACACTTATCAATTTCTAACCAAAAGCATTATATCGATTACTATTTCCCAAAATAGTTCAAAGCCTCCAAAAATTTATTTCTCTCTATCAAAAGTTTTCTTTTAATATGGGAAAGCCCCTAAAAATTTTCAGAATTTATCTCAACCTCTAATTATTTATTTTGATTTTTTTGAAAGCGGGCTTTACCGATGAGATTTCAGTAATAAATATTGTAAAATTAATTCTTGCACTTTCAAGGCTTGAAAATAATTCTATAAACTTGGATAAATCCTTAAATTATTTTTTCATATTTTTCTCAAAATTATTGAGCCTCTACATATTTAAAATAAATATTTCGGGCTAAATTTTTACTGCTTTTCTCGAAAAACCTTTATTTTCAGAAAGTTTTGTAATAAGTTATTTTCATACTATTTCCACCTCCAGGGCTTCAACTAAGATTCCAAAACCTCTAATTTAGCTTTTTACCATTTTTTGGGAATTTTCTCAAATTTTTCTATTTTGTCCTTCTTGGACCAATAATTTCAAAAATATCAGTCCGGACCCTGTCAAAATTTTATGTCATGCCTGGCTTTGTCAGCCAGTCTACTTTTCTTATTAGCTCTTGACTTAATTTTTTATTCCCGTTATCAGGGTTAAATTTTGTAGGATGTGACATAACCCCTCCAAATTTTTAAAGTACAAACGATTGTTGCCAACTCAAGGCGATATGTGGAGTAGTTCTCCTCATGCGTCTTAAGTTGTTGTGAGGCATAAGCAACCACCCGACCTAAATTAACACACATCCCAATCCTTGCTTACTTGCATTCATATACACTACATATGATAGTGCAGGATCGAGAATAATCAGCACAGGAGTAGAGGTCAGCCTTTGCTTTAACTCCTAAAAGCTAGCCTCACACTTTGTATACCATAAGAACAGTTAGTTCATCCTTGTGAGCTTGGTCAGCAGAAGGGGAATCTTGGAAAAATCCTAAATAAATCTTCTATAATAACCTGCCAGTCCGAGAAAGCTTCGGACTTCTATCACCGGTTTAGGTTGTTCCAATTTAGTATTATTACACCTTACTTCTAGTACAGTTTAGAATTTATTCTGAGGCATTTTAGATCACATTGGATGGTCTTGGGCTCAAAAATATAAAAAAAACACTGATTTTCAGATTTTTACTGTTCATGTGGTAAAAATCCAATTTTCTGGTCCAACTTCAAAAATTATAACTTAATCAAGAAAAGCCAAAATGGAGTGGTTCAAAATTCTATAGAAAGCTCTTTGAATGATCTTTCAAGAAAAAATAATCTTGTAAACCAATTCCATTTGAAAAGGTGTCAGGTTTTTGTGGAAGTCACCTCTATCCTTTTGGTAAAAACTCTTTTTTCAGATTCTAGATCTTAACTTTGAAAAATCATTATAAATGGTGTAGTTGGCCATTTTTAACGTGCTACCTATCAAAGTAAAGCTTAGAATGTGATCTACATCCATACCAGATTTCATGATTTAATGCATTCGGTAACTTAATAAAAATATGGCTCAAAATTGGCATCTTGCTTAGGGTTACAGCATCAAGCATATATACTTATACATGACCAAACATAATTGTTTCATCATAGTTCATCGCCATTTTTATCCTTGGATTTGCAGCCTCTATTTTGATGATTCAGCCCCTAAAATGTTAGGTTACATATGAGGGATGAGATTTCAATGAAATCCCAGTAACAAGATCAATTAACCAAAACATCAACATGCATCATTATAAAGCATTTCAACATTAGCTATCATAGGAGAATTAATCTTCTTATAAATAGGCAATCTCAACATGCAAGGCTGATTGAGCTCAAATTATTCTTATCTTTTTATTACATTATCCATGGTTTTGTTGCATTTTCTGGCTCTTTTGCTATAATTGAGCTTATTTTAGATCAAGAGTCCTTGCATTGAGTTAATGTCTTTTTGAGGGTAAAATCATCATAATTAGTTATTAATTGTATTCAATTAATTTCTAGGACAATTGATGCCTTAAATTATTGCTTTTCAGTGTAGGACACCTGAGATTGGAGCCAGGTTGAAGACTCAAGGCACAAAGAGCAAAAAGAGAAGCCTCTGCCATGGTTCGCCGCGGCACACTTCTGCCTTCACTGCGGTGAACGTCTCCTTTCAAGAATGAAACTCTCTGCCATGGTTCACCGTGGTGAACCTACCTTTGCCGTGGTGAACCCCTCATATCAGTACAATCAGACCCAACCATTTCGAGAAAATTTGACTTGGCCCACTTCCATGAACCGAACCCAGACACGTCATATTTGGGTTAGAAACCTTATTTTCGGTATGAATGAGGTCAGACATGTATTATTCAGCCACCATCCACGTTTTTCTCTTTATCTTCTCTCATCTCTCCCACGAGAACCCTGATCCCTCACCTCCACTGTCATCTTCATCCATGGGCAACACTGAGTCAATTTCAATGGAGATGTTTCTGCATACCATGAGTGGCTAGGCTTCCTCCAGCTCTTGAAGATGGATGATTGGCATAAGTTCTAAGAGCTTAAAAGGGGGAGTTTTAGTTTCATCTTAGTTTAGCTATGTATTTATGAATTCTTAGGTCTAGGATTTGTAAAATCTTAGTGAAAGACTTTGATTGATATGTAATCATTAGTTGATGATTCATATTTGTAGTTGGATTGGTTAATGTTGGATTTCATGCTTCAATATATGTAGTTACATATATGTTCTTTGTAGCTTTCTTGATTCTCTTCATCTTGCATGGTCATGTTTTGATGATGAGTTGATTTTCTGTTGCATTGAACCATTTGCATTAATCATTCTTAATTACACATTAGGGAAGCTTAACAATGTTTTCATTAATGTGAGCATTGGACTTAATGAGTATTGAGGTTGTTATCAAGAAAACCTAATGAATTTTAAAACTCCCACATCTTAAGAGAACTATGATTGCCAAGAATCCATTTTCAAGAGGTTTAATCAATTGATTCAGTACTTGATTTCCATCCATTTCATTTTAATCTCCCAAAAATCCAAAAATACATTTACATTCTAGTGCATTTTATCTTAATTACAAATCTCAATGAAAACCCCCAATCTTTCAGCTTAATTTGCATAACCATGGCATTTAATTAATCTAGGATCTTAATTTTGGCTCCACAAGTGAAACGACCCGAGGTTGTGCCTATAGTACAATCCTTGGATTAATTTTGAATTTGGCCCAAGGTGTAAGCAAAGACAAGTCAAGGATTTTCAAGTGGCGCCGTTGCCGGGGAGCCAAGAAATTGGTTCTCTAGGTTAGCTTGTGTCATTGGGTTTGCAATTGAAGTTTTGATCCTTTTAGGTTGCATTTTAGTTAGTTTAGTTGCATATTTGTTCATAGTATAGGTTTTCATCTTGCATAGCATCAATTTTTTGGAAATACAAACAAATATACTGATTTTCTACACTTTCAGCATTTTCACTTTGCATCAATGGTGTCCAGTATCTGATAAGCTTTCTGTGACAGTTCGCCGCAGCTAACCTGTCCTTTCGCGCGGCAAACTTTCTGAAAAACCGAAGGATTCCTCTCGGATACCTTCGCCGCGGCACACTCCTGCTTTCACCGTGGTAAAACTTCCTGCACTCAGCTGTCTGTTTGCCTCTGTCACCTTTGCCACAGCGAACTATCCTAAAAGTTTTGAAACTTACACTTTTTGCTTCTTTCTCTTTGTATACATACTCATACTAATCCATACACTTGCATCCATCACAACTCATACTTTTATCTGACTCTGTGTGTTGCAAGTCAATTTTGTTGCTCTTTCTCTTGTGATTCTTTTCTTGCATGCCACGAAAAGCAAAACTTGTGCCCTATAACCCTGAGATTGAGAGAAAACTCAGAGAGATAAGAAGAGAGAAAAGAGTTGAGGGGACAAGTGAGTTAGTGGTTGAACAAGAGAACATTTCTGTGGAATCTAGCCTATCTAGTAGTGAGAGTGAGCCTACTGATCAAGAGATAATGGCTGATTTACCACCTAACCACCCTAATCCTAACCCCAATGCCAACCAATTGAGGAATAGAGGGAATGGAGGGAATGGAGAATAAGAGAGAGTAGGAGAAAATAATGGAACCCTAGAAGAAGAACAATTAAGGAAGCAACCACATCTGATGTCAATTTTGACCCATTTACTGTTGGTTGTCCAAATTTTGAAGTTAATTTTGAAATTAAAGGATTATTGATTAACTCCCTTCCAAAATTTCATGGCTTGACAGGAAAAGACCCATATCTTCATTTGCAATCCCTTTCTATGATCTGCCAGAGTATGAAGCTTGTGGGAGCATCGTTAGATCAAGTGCTATGGAAGGTTTTCCACCTATCATTGGAGGGTAAGGCTAGCGAGTGGTACATGAGCCTTCCAAGGCACGTAGCTGATGCATATCACAGTTGGGGGAACTTAAGGAAAGCATTCTTGGAGAAATACTTTCCGGCTTCTCGTACTTCATCAATGAGGAAGGATATCTATTCTGCCAAGCAAGACTATGACGAATCTCTCTATGATTATTGGAATAGATTTCAGGACATGCTTTCAAGATACCCACATCATCAAATTCTGATGAACAACTGGTGCAGTATTTCTATGATGGGTTGAAGAACCAAGAGAAGGGTATGTTGGATGCTGCATCAAGAGGATCTTTGATAGACTCCACTGCTGAGGAGGCTTGGGATTTGATTAAGAAAATGGCCCTGAATCATCAACAATACGATGTGAGAGATACTAGAGGAGTACATGAGTTGGGAGCTGTTTCAGTTCACAATAGAAGAATGGACACTTTGGAATCAAAGATGGATTCGTTGGAAAGCACGATGACCTCTCAACTATCTGTAATCACTATGGAATTGAAGAATATGAATGTGCATAGACCAGCACCCCCTATGGATATTACTGCCCCTAGTTGTGAGACTCGTGGCTCGGTTATGCATATTTCTAGCGTATGTCCAGGCCATTATGAGGAGGTATCTGCAGTCTACCAAGGCCGTCCAAATCAAAAGTGGGACCCTTACTCCAACACTTATAATGAGGGATGGAAGGCAAATCCTTGATTGGGCTAAAAGGATGATGATAGTAGACCTCCAATCAGATTTCAGAAGAGTGGAGGAGCTAGTCCATCTTCAACCCAGTTCCTTTCCCCCCAACCAATCTCAAGCCCTAACCGTCCCACCCAAGGATGATACCAACCAACTCCTACACAA